>NC_057806.1:305238124-305242119 GCF_018294505.1 Triticum aestivum | reverse complement strand
TCCCTTCATGCCGACACGAGGGGGGCTGCTAGCTACTTCGCACTTTGCTAGGTGAACCTCGGTCGGGGGGGCATGCATTCATAGCTTAGGATTCCCTTCGTGCCGACATGAGGGAGGGGTAGCTGCTAGCTACTTCGCACTTTGCTAGGGTGAACCTCGGTTGGGGGGATGTCGGTGTCAAAACCGGCGGATCTTGGGTAGGGGGTCCCGAACTGTGTGTCTAGGAGGATGGTAACAGGAGGTAGGGGACACAAAGTTTTACCCAGGTTCGGGCCCTCTTGATGGAGGTAAAACCCTACGTCCTGCTTGATTAATATTGATGATATGGGTAGTACAAGAGTAGATCTACCACGAGATCAGAGAGGCTAAACCCTAGGAGCTAGCATATGGTATGATTGTATGTATATATTCTATCGACTAGCCTGGCCTCGGTTTATATAATGCAACAGAGGCCTAGGATAACAAGAGTCCTAGCCGAATACGCCGGTGGGAAGGAGTCCTTGTCTTGATCACCAAGTCTTGTAGAATCTTCCATGTATGTGGCAGTTGTTCGAACTGGCCCATGAGTATACGGCCATGGGGGTCCTCGGCCCAATCTAACAGATCGGGAGACGACGTGGTGAGTACCCCCTAGTCCAGGACACCGTCAGTAGCCCCCTGAACCGGTCTTCAAGTTAGGGACGCTCCTCGATTCTTCTTCATCTTCGGTTGTCGGTCTTGGAAACTGGTTCAACAAATCTTCCCATCTTCGATCTTGAGGATCGCCGAAATGCATTTGACGAGTTTACACGTCGGGTATTCGAGGAGCCCCTTTAAGTTTCCGGCCTTTATCAATGCCTTGTTATTTTTATGCCACACCTCGGGTTTGAAGTTGTTCCCGGGAGGCAGTGTCCTCTTGCGTCCGAGCTCTAACGCCGGATAGCATTCGAGGTATCTTTTGCAGCCGAGCACTAATGCCGGACTGCTTCCGAGCTCCAACGCCGAAATGTATCCGAGCTACAACGCCGGACTGCGTCCAAGCTCCAACGCCGGACTATATCCAAGATGTCATAGATCATCTTGGTCCAAAAAAGTGGAAGGAGTTTAGCCGAGCTTAATGCTGGAAATGCCCTCTATGGAGCCAGCCACTAGCGCCCGAGCTTTATGCCGGACTGTTTCTGAGGTGGTGCACCACCCCGACTGTGGGCCGATTTTTTGTCAATATTTTTTATTGGTGCAATTTATTCTCTGCCGAGATATACAGCCAGTAGCCCCCAAGGTGTGTATCGGTCTAAAACCCGAGATGCACCTGAAGGATGACGTAAGACCGCTGATCCCAGTAGCCGCTGAGACTCAGGTTGATTTGCAAAATCGGCCTAAGGATCAAGTCCTAGCTCGGCAGAATACTTCGGGACACAAAAAGTGGCGTGCTCAGTCCTCGAGACTCAGGTTGGATGCGGCCGACCAACCTGAGGATCAAAATCTCGTCGGAAACTGTATTGCACTTAAAATTTTCTGCATTTAACAGGCAATGCAGTAGCCCCCGAGACACTGGTCGGGTGGCAACACCAGATCAGGGGATCGATGTGCCCCTTTAATATTTGTAAATAATAATCCCGAAGCTCAGTAGCCCCCGAGCCTTAATGCGGGCACGGGTGGCCGAATTAAGGATCGATGTCCATAGTAAAATCACAAATTATGTGTAATGACTCTATGTATCCAAGTACTTTACGTCATTAATGCTCGTATCCGCATTGTACAAAACTTTGTTGACCGACCATCGGCTTCCACCTCCTCGGCCAGTAGCCGAAGAGTGTTTGTCCTACTTTATAAAGCCTTTACGAGGGCAAGACAAACAAGGCAATCTGGCCATACGGTTTTATAAACAAAGGTACGCAGAGAGATATGTTATATTACTGTTTAACATAAAAAATGTCTTCCAAAGAAAATAGTCCCGCTATCGGTTCCTTTATTTGGGTTGTCATGCTAAGCATGATCATGCAGCCTCAGCTCTAATGTTAAGAGCAAAATATCGAGGATTTAGTTTGGGAGGCCAGTTAATAGCCCCCGGTAGTGTTCGGCGACAGTCGAGGTCAAGCCGTAAACACTTCGGCCCTTGTTATGAATGGCCCATCATTTAACATTGTCATTGGATTGCTAACCAGTTTACGCTTATTGTGACAGTCAGTTTTCGGCTTTCTCCATTGAGGTGCTTAACCATGTGAGCTGGAAGCACAATCGCAGTGGTTCTCCCTTTGCACACCTAGCTGAACAAAGCGGAACGTAGGAGGCAAGCGCAGGAGCCGGGCAACCCAACTATTGACCGAAGACACAATTCGAAACCAATGCTTATATAGTGAGATCCGAGAATGTTTTTGCCAAATCTATAAAGGTGTCTGGCATTACACTGCGAGACTTGTGCTGAAAACACACAAATAGTTTAAAAGTGCCATAAGCTTGGAAAACCAAAAAAAACGTCAGTAAAAACTTGACGTCCGAACAAGGTCAAGTGTTCGGTGCCAATCCGAAAATTGGTCTTAGAAAAAAAGAGTGCTTCTGTCGTGCTTTAACATTACACATCCGATCTCAAGACTTCAAGTGGGTCAGCCTACAGCTGCAGCCTCCTATCCCGAAGGCGGAGTGCTTCTCGTTAGACTAGTTTAGCGAACTAAACTCGAGCGGTCACTAGAGAGAAAATGGGTTATCTGGCTATTGACCACACACTCACGTCGAAAAAGGAGCAATAGAAAAAGACTTTGCAACGACCAAGAAGAAAACACATTTACTATAAATAGCTCATATAAATTTTAAGAGCCCCCAAGTGACTTGGGTAAAAGATTTTATGTATAATGATTGTATGTACCGAAGTACTTATATCATATCTTTGTTCAACCAAACTTTAAACGCGTCTTAACCGACCGTCGGCTTCTCCCTCTTCGGTCAAGGACTGAAAAGTGTTATGTACTCCACCTGTCGAGAATATCGATAGTGTTTCCGATAACCAGGCAACCGGGCCATAAGGCTGTAACAGACAAAGCGCGCTCAGGGAACTTATGCTATATTACAGACGAAGTGTAAGAAGCATCTTCGAAGAAAATAGTACCCCCACCGATACCTTTCTTCGGTGCTCATTATTACTATGAGACTTGTGCAATAGATTTTTTGTACTCATGAGTTCCGTTGTGTGCCGACCATGATTGAAAACAATAAGAGCGCTAGCTTTCGGCTTCACCCAGTCTGAGGTCAGAGCTCGGAGGACCCGGTCGTGACAATCGCAGAGGTGCTCCCTTTACTCCCTAGCTGAACAATTGGGAACGTAGGGGTAAGCACAGGAGCCAGGCAACCCAGCTTGCAAATCGCTTAAGTCAATATGGTGCATATTGTGGCGTAATACACGAACAAGGAACGAAGCCATACAAGTATAATCATATGCAAGAGGAAAAGCTTCATAAAGGAAGCCCCCAAATAAACGGGGTATTTGAATATGTGTGTCACAAACAAAGTTTGGACAAGGAAAATTTTTACAAGCAACTTTTTTCCAAAAAAGATAATGCTTGGTCGAACCGAACACAAGTTAAAAATTAAAACTTTGAGCATGAAAGCGACTTAGCTGGTTAATGTGTTCGGCATTGATGACGCGGTCCAAGCTTGATGCGGGACGAGGTTCCATCCCCCAAGCCGGTCCCGAGGTGGCGGAGCGGAGAGCTCGACACGCCGAAGTGGTGACATAGCACGGTCAATGCGGACCGGCAGAATGATGCCGAAGTCCCCGGATCATTTTCCTGTGCACAAAAAATAGTGCAAATCGGAGATAATAGTAATAATAATTAAAAAAATCGTTGCATAATAAATAATTTATGCAAAGTGAGTAATAAAAGAAATATGTCCTGGCGCCGAAGTCAATGTCGATGCAGGGCCAACATGAGGGAGGGGGATGCTAGCTAATTCGCACTTTGCTAGGTGAACCTCGGTTGGGGGGGCATGCATTCATAGCTTAGGAATCACTTCGTGCCGAC
>NC_057806.1:304482437-304488444 GCF_018294505.1 Triticum aestivum | reverse complement strand
ATAAAAGCATCTTTGCACTTATTCCATGAATCAATACTATTTTTAGGCAAAGACGAAAACCAAGCTTTAGCACGATCTCTAAGAGAAAATGGAAATAGCTTAAGTTTAACAATATAATTATCCATATCTTTCTTATTTTGCATATCACAGAAATCAACAAAGTTGTTTAGATGGGTAGCGGCATCTTCACTAGGAAGGCCAGAAAACGGATCTTTCATGACAAGATTCAGCAAAGCAGTATTAATTTCACAAGATTCAACATCGGTAAGAGGAGCAATCGGAGTGCTAATAAAATCACTATTGTTGGTATTGGCAAAATCACACAATTTAGTATTATCTTGAGCCATCGTGACAAGCAAGCAATCCAACACACAAGCAAACAAGAAACAGGCAAAATGAGGCAAACAGGAAAGGAGAAGGGGAACGGAAAAAGAGGGCGAATAAAACGGCAAGGGTGAAGTGGGGGAGAGAAAAACGAGAGGCAAATGGCAAATAATGTAATGCGAAGGATAAGAGTTGTGATGGGTACTTGGTATGTCTTGACTTGGCGTAGATCTCCCCGGCAACGGCGCCAGAAATCCTTCTTGCTACCTCTTGAGCACTGCGTTGGTTTTCCCTTCAAGAGGAAAGGGTGATGCAGTACAGTAGCGTAAGTATTTCCCTCAGTTTTTGAGAACCAAGGTATCAATCCAGTAGGAGACCATGCGCGAGTCACCTCGTACCTACACAAACAAATAAGAACCTCGCAACCAACGCGATATAGGGGTTGTCAATCCCTTCACGACCACTTGCAAGAGTGAGATCTGATAGAGATGATAATAATAAAATAAATATTTTTGGTATTTTTATGATATAGATTGAAGTAAAGATTTCAAAATAAAATAGATTGGAAAATTGTATGATGGAAAATAGACCCGGGGGCCATAGGTTTCACTAGTGGCTTCTCTCAAGATAGCTTAAGTATTATGGTGGGTGAACAAATTACTGTCGACCAATTGATAGAAAATTGAATAATTATGAGAATATCTAGGCATGATCATGTATATATGCATCACGTCCGAGACAAGTAGACCGAAACGATTCTGCATCTACTACTATTACTCCACACATCGACCGCTATCCAGCATGCATCTAGAGTATTAAGCTCATAAGAACAGAGTAACGCCTTAAGCAAGATGACATGATGTAGAGGGATAAATTCATGCAATATGATATAAACCCCATCTTTTTATCCTCGATGGCAACAATACAATACATGTCGGTTCCCTTTCTGTCACGGGGATCGAGCACTGCAAGATTGAGCCCAAAGCTAAGCACTTCTCCCATTGCAAGAAAGATCAATCTAGTAGGCCAAACCAAACTGATAATTCGAAGAGACTTGCAAAGATAAACCAATCATACATAAAAGAATTTAGAGAAGATTCAAATATTGTTCACAGATAAACTTGATCATAAACCCACAATTCATCGGATCTTGACAAACACACTGCAAAAGAAGATTACATCGAATAGATCTCCAAGAGAATCGAGAAGAATTTTGTATTGAGATCCAAAGAGAGAGAAGAAGTCATCTAGCTAATAACTATGGACTCGAAGGTCTGAGTTAAACTACTCACACATCATCGGAGGGGCCATGGAGTTGATGTAGAGGCCCTCCGTGATCAATGCCCCCTCCGGTGGAGCTGCGGAAAAGGCCCCAAGATGGGATCTCTTGGGTACAGAAGGTTGCGACGGTGGAAATAGGGTTTCGTGGTGCTCCTGGATGTTTCGGGGTATGTCAATATATATAGGAGGAAGAAGTAGGTAAGTGGAGCAACAAGGGGCCCACGAGGGTGGAGGGCGCGCCCAGGGGTGTGGGCGCGCCGCCCTGCCTCGTGGCTGCCTCGTTGATTGCTTGACGTCCACTCCAAGTCCCCTGGATCATGTTTGTTCCAAAAATCACGCTCCTGAAGGTTTCATTCCGTTTGGACTCCATTTGATATTCCTTTTCTACGAAACACTGAAATAGGCAAAAACAACAATTTGGGTTGGGCCTCCGGTTAATAGCCCCAAAAATAATATAGAAGTGTAAAATAAAGCCCATTAACATCCAAAACAGATAATATAATAGCATGGAACAATCAAAAATTATAGATACGTTGGAGACGCATCATATTCGAACGTTAGAATCTATCACACCCGATCATCACGTGGTGCTTCGAAAAAAGAGCCTTCGCAACGGTGCACAGTTAGGGGGAACACTTTCTTGAAATTTTAGTGAGGGATCATCTTATTTATGCTACCGTCGTTCTAAGAAAATAAGATGTATACATGACAAACATCACATGCAAATCATAAAGTGACATGATATGGCCAATATCATCTTGCGCCTTTGATCTCCATCTTCAAGGCGCGGCATGAACACCATCGTCGCCGGCATGACACCACGATCTCCATCATCATGATCTACATCATCGTGTCTTCATGAAGTTGCCTCACCAACTATTACTTCTACTACTGTGGCTAACGGTTAGCAATAAAGTAAAGTAATTACATGGCGTTTTCATTGACACGCAAGTCATAAATAAATTAAGACAACTCCTATGGCTCCTGCTGGTTGTCATACTCATCGACATGCAAGTCGTGATTCCTATTAGAAGAACATGATCAATCTCATACATCACATATATCATTCATCACATCCGTTTGGCCATATCACATCACATAGCATACCCTGCAAAAACAAGTTAGACGTCCTCTAATTGTTGTTTCATGTTTTATGTGGCTGCTATGGGTTTCTAGCAAGAACGTTTCTTACCTATGCAAAACCACATCGGTGATATGCCAATTGCTATTTACCCTCCATAAGGACCCTTTTCATCGAATCTGATCCAACTAAAGTGGGAGAGACAGACACCCGCCAGCCACCTTATGCATCAAGTGCATGTCAGTAGGTGGAACCAGTCTCACGTAAGCGTACGTGTAAGGTCGGTCCGGGCCGCTTCATCCCACAATGCCGCCGGATCAAGATAAGACTAGTAACGGTAAGCAAATTGAACAAATCATCGCCCACAACTGCTTTGTGTTCTACTCGTGCATAGAATCTACGCATAGACCTAGCTCATGATGCCACTGTTGGGGAACGTAGCAATAATTCAAAAAAAATCCAACGTGTCACCAAGATCAATCTAGGAGATACTAGCAATGAGAGAGAGGGAGTGCATCTTCATACCCTTGAAGATCGCTAAGCGGAAGCGTTACAAGAACGCGGTTGGTGGAGTCGTACACGCAGCGATTCAGATCATGGTCGATTCCCATCTAAGCGCCAAACAACGGTGCCTCCGCGTTCAACACACGTACAGCCCGGGAACGTCTCCTCATTCTTGGTCCATCAAGGGGAGAGGAGAAGTTGAGGGAGAACTCCGACAGCATGACGGCGTGGTGGTGATGGAGCTCGTAGTTCTCCGGCAGGGCTTCACCAAGCGCTATGGAGGAGGAGATGTAGGAGAGGGGAAGGGGATATGCCAGGGGAAGGGTGCGGCTGCCCTCTCTCTCCCTCAATATATATAGGGGGAACTGGGGAGGAGGAGGTGCCCTAGGGTTTCCCTAGGGTAGGGGCGGCAGCCACAGGCGAAACCCTAGATGGGTTTGGGCGCCCCCACCCCTAGGAAACTTGCCCCCCAAGACGGGAGGGGTGGCTGCCCTAGGGGAGGTGCCCCCATCTCTCCACGTTACGTGAGATGGGGTGGGAGGGGCGCTCAGCCCCTTAGTGGGCTGTGCCCCCTCCTCTTGGCCCATAAGGCCCCCAACGCTTGCCGGGGCCTCCGAAACCCCTTTCGGACACGTTGGTCGTCACCCGGTACCCCCTGAACAATTCCGGACTCTAATACCCTGTGTCCAATATATCGATCTTCACCTCGGGACCATTACAGAACTCCTTGTCACGTCCGGATCTCATCCGGGACTCCGAACAACCTTCGGTAACCACATACTATTTCCCATAACAACTCTAGCGTCACCTAACCTTAAGTGTGTAGACCCTACGGGTTCGGGAACCATGCAGACATGACCGAGATATCTCTCCGACCAATAACCAATAGCGAGATCTGGATACCCATATTGGCTCCCACATGTTCCACAATGATCTCATCGGATGAACCACGATGTCGGGGATTCAATCAATCTTGTATACAATTCCCTTTGTCTATCGGTATTTTACTTGCCCGAGATTCGATCATCGGTATCCCCATACCTCATTCAATCTTGTTATTGGCAAGTCTCTTTACTCGTTCCGTAACACATGATCCCATGGCTAACTCCTTAGTCACATTGAGATCATTATCATGATGCATTACCGAGTGGCCCAGAGATACCTCTCCATCATACGGAGTGACAAATCCCAGTCTCGATTCATGCCAACCCAACGGACACTTTCGGAGATACCTGTAGTGCACCTTTATAGCCACCCAGTTATGTTGTGACGCTTGGTACACCCAAAGCATTCCTACGGTATCCGGGAGTTGCACAATCTCATGTTCTAAGGAAATGATACTTGATATTAGAAAAGCTTTAGCAAACGAACTACACGATCTTGTGCTACGCTTAAGATTTGGTCTTGTCCATCACATCATTCTCCTAATGATGTGATCCCATTATCAATGACATCCAATGTCCATGGTCAGGAAACCATGACCATCTTTTGATCAACGAGCTAGTCAACTAGAGGCTTACTAGGGACATATTACGATCTATGTATTCACACATGTATTACAGTTTCTGGTTAATACAATTATAGCATGAACAATAGACAATTATCATGGACAAGGAAATATAATAATAACCATTTTATTATTGCCTCTAGGGCATATTTCCATCACTTGAAGGACAGGGTATCCTCTACTTCACCACCACCACCTTCTTCTTCATCACCAAAAGAAAACTGAGTATCGGGTATGGGCACTCCCCTTGGCTTCCGCCAAACTTGGGGGAGGTGCCCCGGTATCGTATCACCCCCACTATATTCTTCCTTTACTTATCTTAGTTCAATCCATAGTTATCTTCTGCTTTAGATGAATAAAAGTTTAGTTCGATCCTTTCTTTTCGAGAGCTTGCTTAGTGATCTATCCTTGTAGTCGTGTGCGAGATATATAATAAACTTTAGTCTGAGTTTTTGCTTTCTTCACTTTCTTGTTGCAATAAAAAGAAAGGAAATAAATTATAAAGATCATATGCTAATCTTATGTGGTGATGACACCACATAAGGAAAAGTGTAAGTAGGAAATTTTATTAAAGATTGACAAACATAGCATTGGTCAATGATGCAATTCATGAAATAATTAATAAGGGAAGAGAAGATTCACATATAAATACACTATCCTGGAAATCTTTTGTGATTGTGAGCCCCCATCAAAATATTATATGCCAAAATTGTTGACGTTGGACAAGGAAGACAATGTAATGATTTATGTTTTGTAACATCCCAAATTTCCAATTTGGAATGTTATACATTAGATCATCTATGCATATCATATTTTATTTTGCATTTTGGTTGATCCTAGAAATTCTACGCAACTCAATGACCGACGGAGAGAGTTGGGGATTTCGTTATTTTCATATTTGAGTTTTCTCAAATTTTGAGAATAGGATCGTTTGATTTTATTTATTTTATCATCAATTATTTCTATTACAAAAATATGAGAGAGGGAATAAAATGACTTTCCCAAAATAAAGAAATATTGAGGATTTAATAATAAAATCAAATAAGATTTTATTTTAGAGTTTTTCGGTGTTTTATTTGAATTTAGGAAAAATGTGCGTTTTTCAAAATTGCATTTAGGTCCTAAATAAATGTTCATTTTGGGCGGCTTGATTTTAGAAGCCCGTGAAAATTTATTTCGGAATTTTTGGAGTCCATTTAGTATTTCTTTTTTTCTTCTGCGCGTAATATTAAAGAAAAAGAACGAACCGACCTACGGGCCGTGTCCGACTAGGACTCCGGCCTGAGGTGGCCTTTATAAGCCGGCCCAGC
>NC_057806.1:304474797-304482007 GCF_018294505.1 Triticum aestivum | reverse complement strand
CCGAGGTTCGCCGCCGCCTCGAAATCCGTGCCGTTTTTTTAATTTTTTTCGAAAAACCGTTCGGTTTTTCCGTCGGTTTTTTTAGATTCGGTTTTTTAAATAGATCGGTTTTTCCGGTTCATTTAAATAGCAAGCGTTCGTCCGTTCGTTCGTTCTAGCGAACGTTCGTCGTTTTTATTTTTCTCGGATTAAATCCGCGATTTTTCTGATCGTGATTCCTGATCCGATTTTTGTTTTAGTATAACTTTTCGCTCGTTTATCGGAATCAGGCTATTCAAGCGCCTAGAGTTTCGTCTCGAAACCCTCTATCCGTTTAACCAACTTAAACAAGATTTTGCTACTGTAAAATTTGCCCTAGATCCAGATTAGTAGAACGAAGTTGTTTTCTTTCGCCGTTTGACTTTCATTGCTTCGTTCGACTTGATTCTTTTTGCCAACCGGAGTTCTTAAGTTGAACCTTCTGGTTAGTTCTCTTATTTGAGTTTTACCCGTGCATTAAATGAGTACTTATTGTATGCTTGTTGTTTGTCTACGATAGAATACCCTAAGTGTGTCGCTTGTTAATTTGAATCTCTAGGTTTCGCGGATCATCAGCAAGGCAAGTAACACTTTGATCATACCTTTTCTACTACCCAGTTTTATTGCATTAGATCAATCCTCACACATTGCCTGATTAGGATCTAATTAAATTATGGGATGGGAAGTAGTTGAGATAGTACCTATTACCTGTTTATTATCAAACCTTTGGGAGTTACTTCTGCGTTTGCTTATCTTGCCATGCTATGCTAGTAGACGTGGATTGGGTGAGTGATATCCATGACAGATGTGAGTTTTGTTAATTAATGGTTTATCTAAGGTGGTAACTTAAACACACATCTGGGTGGATTGAGGCACCTAGGTATTCCAGGACTTCCCTATTTTCTTTTGGACCGCCACCCAGGCTCAAAGGGATCATGAGACTATTCATACTAGAAATTTCCGTGTGCAGCCACAAGCTATTATGGGCTCTAGCATAGTTGACTAAGTCATGCGAACTCTTACAGTGGTAGACTAGCAGATGTAAGGGATGTAGGTGGTACGGTCTACCCGATCGTAAGGTGCTAGCGCTTCTGAAAGACTATGTCTCGGTCATCCGTCTTCTCAAACACCATGTAGTGCGAGAAACCAAACGGAGGCAATCGAGTCTTGTGGGGAAAAGTGCGCAAACCTCTGCAGAGTGTAATAAACTAATCATGGTTAGCTGTGTCCCCGATTATGGACATCTTGAGTATCTAGTACCTGGATTATCATGTGAATCTCAACATGTTACCCTAAATTAATTTTGTTGGGTTTGTTTAATGATGATGCTTAATTGGGATTGAGAATGCTGTCAACCATTTTCAATGTTTAACAACTACCATGATAGTTAAATAAATTATATTCCTTTGAAGTAGGGAAAAATTGGCTTTACGCAAAACTGTAACCATAGAGCTTTCCACCAGCCAAATATGCATATAGTATAGCTGTTTCATTCCATTACTCTCTATGTGTTACATTGCCAGCATATTCCATGTGCTGACCCGTTTCGGGCTGCAACGTTAATGTTGCAGACTTTTCAAACGACGATTAAGGAGTTTTTAGGTTGTGGTTCTATACTCAGTGATGCCGTTGGAGTTGATGGACTCACTTATCTTCTTCCAAGCCTTCCGTTGTTATCGTTATTAGATGGCCTTAAGCCATATTTATTGTAATAAGTTCTCTTTTGAGACACTCGTTGTAATAAGTGTGTGATTGCTACTCTGCTATAAATCCTCCGAGTACTGTGTGGTGCCAGCATTACTGATCTAGGGATGACACCGGAGCACAGAGATCAGACTGTTTGAGGTCTGGTCGCTACATGTTTGTTCATATTCACATAGAAATTATGTTGTCATAGATCCTTTAGCATGTGGTGCTTGCCCCCTATCTTTGCTAGCCAAAAATTCTGCACTAAGTAGAGATACTACTTGTGCATCCAAAAACCCTTAAACCCAAATCTTATTTTCAAGAGTCCACCATACCTACCTAGGGATTGAGCAGGATCCCTCAAGTAAGTTGTCATCCATGCAATAAGGCAATAAAAATTGCTTCTAAAAGTGTAAGATCATTTAGTGTAAGAGAAAATTTAGTGTTGTACGAACTTGTGATGGTGAAGAATAAAAGCGACAAACTGCATAATACAGGTTGCCATCAAAAGGGGAAATACAACATGACGTTCTTTTGCACTAAGGGGTTGAGCATACTAAGAAATAAGCGCATGGAAACCTCTGCTTCCCTCTATGAAGGGCCTATCTTTTACTTTTATGTGTTTACTTTTATGCAAGAGTCAAAGTTTTTCTCTCTATTCCTTTTTAATTTTTCTCCTTTGGCAAGCATCATGTGGCGAGGAAAGATCCAGGCACATAAGTCCAGTTGAATATGGGTAGCATGAGTTATTATTGTTGACATCACCCTTGAGGTGAATACGTTGGGAGGCGAAACTATAAGCCCCTATCTTTCTATGTGTCCGATTGAAACGTTTTGCTCATGTGTATGCGGTGAGTTTTAGCAATCATAGAAGACTATATGATGGTTGATTATGTGGACTTGCCTAAGGGCTCCGATACATGACCCTTCCTGAAAAGATGATGAATTGTGTAGTTGAAAAGTTGACTAAGAACATAGTTTGTTGGTTTCTAATAGAGTTTATGCTTTATACTTCGATTGTGTGATGAATTGTTACTTATTCATGAGAAGTCTACAATAAAAGTTCTATGATAAGAGTCTTATGTTCTAAGAGAGATGATCTTAGCGGGGGGAGGGGGGATACTTAGAGATAAAAGCATCTTTGCACTTGTTCCACGAATCAATACTATTTTTAGGCAAAGACGAAAACCAAGCTTTAGCACGATCTCTAAGAGAAAATGGAAATAGCTTAAGTTTAACAATATAATTATCCATATCTTTCTTATTTTGCATATCACAGAAATCAACAAAGTTGTTTAGATGGGTAGCGGCATCTCCACTAGGAAGGCCAGAAAACGGATCTTTCATGACAAGATTCAGCAAAGCAGTATTAATTTCACAAGATTCAACATCGGTAAGAGGAGCAATCGGAGTGCTAATAAAATCACTATTGTTGGTATTGGCAAAGTCACACAATTTAGTATTATCTTGAGCCATCGTGACAAGCAAGCAATCCAACACACAAGCAAACAAGAAACAGGCAAAAAGAGGCAAACATGAAACGAGAAGGGGAACGGAAAAAGAGGGCGAATAAAACGGCAACGGTGAAGTGGGGGAGAGAAAAACGAGAGGCAAATGGCAAATAATGTAATGCGAAGGAGAAGAGTTGTGATGGGTACTTGGTATTTCTTGACTTGGCGTAGATCTCCCCGGCAACGGCGCCAGAAATCCTTCTTGCTACCTCTTGAGCACCGCGTAGGTTTTCCCTTCAAGAGGAAAGGGTGATGCAGTACAGTAGCGTAAGTATTTCCCTCAGTTTTTGAGAACCAAGGTATCAATCCAGTAGGAGAACATGCGCGAGTCACCTCGTACCTACACAAACAAATAAGAACCTCGCAACCAACGCGATAAAGGGGTTGTCAATCCCTTCACGACCACTTGCAAGAGTGAGATCTGATAGAGATGATAATAATAAAATAAATATTTTTGGTATTTTTATGATATAGATTGAAAGTAAAGATTTCAAAATAAAATAGATTGGAAACTTGTATGATGGAAAATAGACCCGGGGGCCATAGGTTTCACTAGTGGCTTCTCTCAAGATAGCTTAAGTATTACGGTGGGTGAACAAATTACTGTCGAGCAATTGATAGAAAATCGAATAATTATGAGAATATCTAGGCATGATCATGTATATATGCATCACGTCCGACACAAGTAGACCGAAACGATTCTGCATCTACTACTATTACTCCACACATCGACCGCTATCCAGCATGCATCTAGAGTATTAAGCTCATAAGAACAAAGTAACGCCTTAAGCAAGATGACATGATGTAGAGGGATAAATTCATGCAATATGATATAAACCCCATCTTTTTATCCTCGATGGCAACAATACAATACATGTCGGTTCCCTTTCTGTCACTGGGATCGAGCACTGCAAGATTGAGCCCAAAGCTAAGCACTTCTCCCATTGCAAGAAAGATCAATCTAGTAGGCCAAACCAAACTGATAATTCGAAGAGACTTGCAAAGATAAACCAATCATACATAAAAGAATTCAGGGAAGATTCAAATATTGTTCACAGATAAACTTGATCATAAACCCACAATTCATCGGATCTCGACAAACACACTGCAAAAGAAGATTACATCGAATAGATCTCCAAGAGAATCGAGGAGAACTTTGTATTGAGATCCAAAGAGAGAGAAGAAGTCATCTAGCTAATAACTATGGACTCGAAGGTCTGAGTTAAACTACTCACACATCATCGGAGGGGCCATGGAGTTTATGTAGAGGCCCTCCGTGATCAATGCCCCCTCCGGTGGAGCTGCGAAAAAGGCCCCAAGATGGGATCTCTTGGGTACAGAAGGTTGCGACGGTGGAAATAGGGTTTCGTGGTGCTCCTGGATGTTTCGGGGTATGTCAATATATATAGGAGGAAGAAGTAGGTAAGTGGAGCAACAAGGGGCCCACGAGGGTGGAGGGCACGCCCAGGGGTGTGGGCGCGCCCCCCTGCCTCATGGCCGCCTCATTGATTGCTTGATGTCCACTCCAAGTCCCCTGGATCATGTTTGTTCCAAAAATCACGCTCCTGAAGGTTTCATTCCGTTTGGACTCCATTTGATATTCCTTTTTAATGAAACACTGAAATAGGCAAAAACAACAATTTGGGTTGGGCCTCCGGTTAATAGCCCCAAAAATAATATAGAAGTGTAAAATAAAGCCCATTAACATCCAAAACAGATAATATAATAGCATGGAACAATCAAAAATTATAGATACGTTGGAGACGCATCATATTCGAACGTTAGAATCTATCACACCCGATCATCACGTGGTGCTTAGAAACAACGAGCCTTCGCAACGGTGCACAGTTAGGGGGAACACTTTCTTGAAATTTTAGTGAGGGATCATCTTATTTATGCTACCGTCGTTCTAAGAAAATAAGATGTATACATGACAAACATCACATGCAAATCATAAAGTGACATGATATGGCCAATATCATCTTGCGCCTTTGATCTCCATCTTCAAGGCGCGGCATGAACACCATCGTCGCCGGCATGACACCACGATCTCCATCATCATGATCTACATCATCGTGTCTTCATGAAGTTGCCTCACCAACTATTACTTCTACTACTGTGGCTAACGGTTAGCAATAAAGTAAAGTAATTACATGGCGTTTTCATTGACACGCAAGTCATAAATAAATTAAGACAACTCCTATGGATCCTGCTGGTTGTCATACTCATCGACATGCAAGTCGTGATTCCTATTAGAAGAACATGATCAATCTCATACATCACATATATCATTCATCACATCCATTTGGCCATATCACATCACATAGCATACCCTGCAAAAACAAGTTAGACGTCCTCTAATTGTTGTTTCATGTTTTATGTGGCTGCTATGGGTTTCTAGCAAGAACGTTTCTTACCTACGCAAAACCACATCGGTGATATGCCAATTTCTATTTACCCTCCATAAGGACCCTTTTCATCGAATCTGATCCGACTAAAGTGGGAGAGACAGACACCCGCCAGCCACCTTATGCATCAAGTGCATGTCAGTCGGTGGAACCAGTCTCACGTAAGCGTACGTGTAAGGGCGGTCCGGGCCGCTTCATCCCACAATGCCGCCGGATCAAGATAAGACTAGTAACGGTAAGAAAATTGAACAAATCATCGCCCACAACTACTTTGTGTTCTACTCGTGCATAGAATCTACGCATAGACCTAGCTCATGATGCCACTGTTGGGGAACGTAGCAATAATTCAAAAAAAATTCCAACGTGTCACCAAGATAAATCTAGGAGATACTAGCAATGAGAGAGAGGGAGTGCACCTTCATGCCCTTGAAGATCGCTAAGCGGAAGCGTTACAAGAACACGGTTGGTGGAGTCGTACACGCAGCGATTCAGATCGCGGTCGATTCCCATGTAAGCGCCAAACAACGGCGCCTCCGCGTTCAACACACGTACAGCCCGGGAACGTCTCCTCCTTCTTGATCCATCAAGGGGAGAGGAGAAGTTGAGGGAGAACTCCGACAGCACGACGGCGTGGTGGTGATGGAGCTCGTAGTTCTCCGGCAGGGCTTCGCCAAGCGCTACAGAGGAGGAGATGTAGGAGAGGGGAAGCGGATACGCCAGGGGAAGGGTGCGGCTGCCCTCTCTCTCCCTCAATATATATAGGGGGAAGTGGGGAGGAGGAGGCGCCCTGGGGTTTCCCTAGGGTAGGGGCGGCGGCCATAGGCGAAACCCTAGATGGGTTTGGGCGCCCCCACCCCTACGAAACTTGCCCCCCAAGATGGGAGGGGTGGCTGCCCTAGGGCAGGCGCCCCCATCTCTGCACGTTACAATTTTATTAAAATATTATATGCTATCCTGGAAATCTTTTGTGATTGTGAGCCCCCATCAAAATATTATATGCCAAAATTGTTGACGTTGGACAAGGAAGACAACGTATTGATTTATGTTTTGTAACATCCCAAATTTCCAATTTGGAATGTTATACATTAGATCATCTATGCATATCATATTTTATTTTGCATTTTGGTTGATCCTAGAAATTCTACGCAACTCAATGACCGACGAAGAGAGTTGGGGATTTCGTTATTTTCATATTTGAGTTTTCTCAAATTTTGAGAATAGGATCGTTTGATTTTATTTATTTTATCATCAATTATTTCTATTACAAAAATATGAGAGAGGGAATAAAATGACTTTCCCAAAATAAAGAAATATTGAGGATTTAATAATAAAATCAAATATGATTTTATTTCGGAGTTTTTCGGTGTTTTATTTGAATTTAGGAAAAATGTGTGTTTTTCAAAATTGCATTTAGGTCCTAAATAAATGTTCATCTTGTGCGGCTTGATTTTAGAAGCCCGTGAAAATTTATTTCGGAATTTTTGGAGTCCATTTAATATTTCTTTTTTTTCTTCTGCGCGTAATATTAAAGAAAAAGAACGAACCGACCTACGGGCCGTGTCCGACTAGGACTCCGGCCCGAGGTGG
>NC_057806.1:304466588-304474503 GCF_018294505.1 Triticum aestivum | reverse complement strand
CGAAATCCATGCCGTTTTTTTTATTTTTTTTCGAAAAACCGTTCGGTTTTTCCGTCGGTTTTTTTAGATTCGGTTTTTTTAAATAGATCGGTTTTTCCGGTTCATTTAAATAGCAAGCGTTCGTCCGTTCGTTCGTTCTAGCGAATGTTCGTCGTTTTTCTTTTTCTCAGATTAAATCCGCAATTTTTCTGATCGCGATTCCTGATCCGATTTTTGTTTTAGTATAACTTTTCGCTCGTTTATCGGAATCAGGCGATTCAAGCGCCTGGAGTTTCTTCTCGAAACCCTCTATCCGTTTAACCAACTTAAACAAGATTTTGCTACTGTAAAATTTGCCCTAGATTCAGATTAGTAGAACGAAGTTGTTTTCTTTCTTCGTTTGACTTTCATTGCTTCGTTCGACTTGATTCTATTTGCCAACCGGAGTTCTTAAGTTGAACCTTCTGGTTAGTTCTCTTATTTGAGTTTTACCCATGCATTAGATGAGTACTTATTGTATGCTTGTTGTTTGTCTGCGATAGAATACCCTGAGTGCGTCGCTTGTTAATTTGAATCTCTAGGTTTCGCGGATCATCAGCAAGGCAAGTAACACTTTGATCATACCTTTTCTACTACCCAGTTTTATTGCATTAGATCAATCCTCACACATTGCATGATTAGGATCTAATTAAATTGTGGGATGGGAAGTAGTTGAGGTAGTACCTATTACCTGTTTATTATCAAACCTTTGGGAGTTACTTCTGCGTTTGCTTATCTTGCCATGCTATGCTAGTAGACGTGGATTGGGTGAGTGATATCCATGACAGATGTGAGTTTTGTTAATTAATGGTTTATCTAAGGTGGTAACTTAAACACACATCTGGGTGGATTGAGGCACCTAGGTATTCCAGGACTTGCCTGTTTTCTTTTGGACCGCCACCCAGGCTCAAAGGGATCATGAGACTATTCATACTAGAAACTTCCGTGTGCAGCCACAAGCTATTATGGGCTCTAGCATAGTTGACTAAGTCGTGCGAACTCTTACAGTGGTAGACTAGCAGATGTAGGGGATGTAGGTGGTACGGTCTACCCGATCGTAAGGTGCTAGCGCTTCTGAAAGACTATGTCTCGGTCATCTGTCTTCTCAAACACCATGTAGTGCGAGAAACCAAACGGAGGCGATCGAGTCTTGTGGGGAAAAGTGCGCAAACCTCTGCAGAGTGTAATAAACAAATCATGGTTAGCCGTGTCCCCAGTTATGGACATCTTGAGTATCTAGTACCTGGATTATCATGTGAATCTCAACATGTTACCCTAAATTAATTTTGTTGGGTTTGTTTAATGATGATGCTTAATTGGGATTGAGAATGCTGTCAACCATTTTCAATGTTTAACAACTACCATGATAGTTAAATAAATTCTATTCCTTTAAAGTAGGGAAAAATTGGCTTTACACAAAACTGTAACCATAGAGCTTTCCACCAGCCAAATATGCATATAGTATAGCTGTTTCATTCCATTACTCTCTATGTGTTACATTGCCAGCATATTCCATGTGCTGACCTGTTTCGGGCTGCAACGTTAATGTTGCAGACTTTTCAGATGACGATTAAGGAGTTTTTAGGTCGTGGTTCTATACTCAGTGATGCCGTTGGAGTTGATGGACTCACTTATCTTCCAAGCCTTCCGCTGTTATCGTTATTAGATGGCCTTAAGCCATATTTATTGTAATAAGTTCTCTTTTGAGACACTCATTGTAATAAGTGTGTGATTACTACTCTTCTATAAATCCTCCGAGTACTATGTGGTGTCAGCATTACTGATCCAGGGATGACACCGGAGCACAGAGATCAGACTGTTTGAGGTTTGGTCACTACAGAGATGGTATCGGAGCACACACTGACTGTAGGATACGACCACTAAGCAGAAGACCTAGATCACTATTCACTCTCTCCTCCTTTGACCTCTCATCTTTTCTACTCTTTTAGGATGGCGGATGCAAGGAACAAGTTCACACAACCAGATGAAGATACAACCTTTGGACGTCACTTGAAGGAAGTCACTAGATACCTGAACATAGGAGTACCAAGCTTCACCGGAACCTACAATGCCACTTTACCTAAAGAAGAGCGCTGGATGATTCAAGTTCAAGTTCGAGGAAGAACGTTCATGCCAGTCACTGAGCCCATAGAGTTTTCTTTTGATGCACCAACTTGGAGTCTAGGAAAGAGCATGGCAGCTCACATCGCCATGGGACGCATTGGAGAAGTCTACCGCAAGGATCTCAAGGATACTATCTACCAGATTTGTGGGTGCCGAGATGAGCACTGGGAGATGATCAGCACTAGGAAAGGATAGATCAATTGCAGCTTTTATCCAGGAGCTGAAATAGCACATTCGACGACAGGAGAACCAGATGTGCGCCGACATGATAGATCTGAAGAAAGCTAAGACTAGAATCAAGGAATTGGAGGAAGAACTCAAGGCTACACGTGAAGATTATGAAGAAGAAATTGAAGTATTGGTGGAGAAGAATGACTACGTGATCAAGAAGATTGGAATATTTATGGGAGGCCCTACGCCAGTAGAGGAAGACGAAGAACCCAAGGAGATTAGCCCGGAAGACTACATCATCATCGACGACACCGACTCGGATCCAGATAGTAGAGATGATGACTATGTTGATGAAGCTGGAGCAGATATTATGGAGTCTGCAACCGAAGATTATTTCTAGTAGACCACCTCATCAGTAGTAGAAGTCCACCATGTAAATATAGTAGTCCGAGCACTTTTGCGATAGTTAGATCGATTGTATGTCCTTGTTTGATTGAATGAAGTGAATTGTTTGCTCTTTAGACCCCCTCTATTTTTACATCTCATCTTTTCTAAACCCTCAGATGCCTCCGAGACGTGACCCCGGATTTGCCTTTCCACCGAAGCTCACCCAGTTGATCCAGCAGCAGAACACATTGATGCAGTTGCTAGTCCAGAATCAGAATCAGGGGAACAACAACAACCCACCACCACCACCACCTGTTGACCACTTAGCCCGATTTCTTAGGCTAAATCCGCCGGTGTTTTCCAGTAGCACCGAGCCGATAGTAGCAAATGATTGGCTCCGCAAGACAGCTAGGGAGTTGACCACAGTAGGATGCACGGATGCGGAGAAGGTGAAGTTTGCCGCACATCAGCTAGAAGGACCCGCAGCATCATGGTGGGAGAATTTCACAGCCACTTTTCCAGTCGACACTGTCACATGGGACCTGTTTCAGCAAGATTTTCGTACTGCCCATGTTTCAGTAGGAGCTATGGCCATGAAGAAGCGTGAGTTTCACAACTTGCGCCAAGGAGGACGGACAGTTGGCTAGTATGTGGAGGACTTTATTAAGTTAGCACATTACGCACCAGATGACGTCGCTACGGATGCAGCTAAGCAGGAGAAGTTTCTGGAAGGACTGAATGATGAGTTGAGCATGCAGTTGATGGTAGCAACCTTCAACAACTACCAGGAGTTGGTAGACCGTGCTCTTATGATTGAAGGCAAGCAACAGCAAATTGAGAATCGCAATAGGAAGTATGGACAAGGAAAGTACAATTCAGGAGCTCAGCAGAAGCCACATTTTACCCCTAGACCGGGAGGACATTTTCAGCATACCCATGGAGGAGGTAGCTCGCACAATCACAATGGCACCAAGAATGGAAATGGAAATGGAGGAAGCAACGCCCAGAATCGCACCAACCCATCAACCCCAGCCAAGAAGGACCTGAGCCAAGTCACTTGCTTTAAGTGTCAGAAGACCGGACATTATGCCAATGAATGTCCTGAAGGCCAAAATGGCAATGGAAGTTCTGGGAAGAAGTCGAACCCTTTCAACAGGGGACAGGTGAACCACGTTAGCGTGGAGGAGGTTGAAGCTCAGCCCGATGCAGTAATAGGTAAGTTTTTGGTTAAGTCATTTACTGCACTCGTTCTTTTTGATATCGGTGCATCGCATTCATACATCTCAAGGGGATTTGTGGATAAGTATAACCTGTCAACCCAAGCCCTTAGGTCACCCATGTTAGTAACCTCGCCTGGAGCAGAGTATGTGGCTAGTCTATGGTGTGATCGGTTACCATTAAGGATTGGTAACTATGTTTTTCCCTCGGACCTAATAGTATTGGAATCCCAAGGATTGGATGTGATATTAGGCATGGATTGGTTAGCAAAGTATGAAGGGAATATTGAATGTGCTAGTAAGTCAATTTTGCTTACCACCCTAGAAGGGAGAAGGATCAAGTATGTATCCCGGCATGTGCCGAAGAGGAGTCAAGTAAATTGCCTAACAGGAGTTGTGCAAGAGGAAGTACCAGTGGTAAGGGATTTTCCTGAAGTATTTCCAGAGGAGTTGCCAGGCATGCCACCGGATAGAGATATTGAGTTTTTGATTGAGCTATTGCCAGGCACAGGGCCAATATCAAAGAGACCATATAGGATGCCAGCAAAGGATTTGGTGGAAATTAAGAAGCAGATTAAGAAGTTACTGGATAAGGGATATATTCGCCCAAGTTCTTCGCCTTGGGGATCGCCCATACTACTAGTGGAGAAGAAAGATGGATCGTTAAGGATGGTTGTTGATTATCGAGGATTGAATGAAGTAACGATTAAGAACAAGTACCCACTACCAATGATCAATGATCTATTTGATCAATTGCAAGGAGCTAACGTATTTTCCAAGATCGATCTGCGATCACGATACCACCAGTTGAAGATTAAAGAACAGGATATTCCTAAGACAACTTTTACCACGAGGTATGGGCTGTACGAGTATACCGTTATGTCATTTGGTCTGACTAACGCACCTGCCTATTTTATGAACATGATGAACAAAGTGTTTATGGAATTTTTGGATAAGTTCGTCGTAGTGTTCATTGATGATATCCTGGTTTATTCGAAGAATGAAGAGGAGCATAAGGAGCATTTGCGTTTGGTACTCGGAAAGCTCAGAGAACATCAATTATATGCCAAGTTCAGCAAATGTGAGTTTTGGTTGAAGGAAGTAGGATTCCTCGGACACGTTATATCCGGAGAAGGAATAGCAGTAGATCCAGCTAAAGTTGATACCGTGACCAAGTGGGAAGCCCCAACAACAGTTGGAGAGATCCGGAGTTTTCTTGGACTCGCAGGATACTACCGGAGATTTATTGAGAATTTCTCAAAGATTGCGAAGCCTATGACTGAGTTGTTAAAGAAAGATACCAAGTTCATATGGACGGAGGAATGTGAGGCTAGTTTTCAGGAGTTGAAGAAACGCTTGGTTACCTCACCAGTGTTGATTTTGCCAGACCAGACCAAAGATTATCAGGTGTATTGCGACGCTTCACGTTGAGGACTGGGAGTAGTGCTTATGCAGGAAGGGAGAGTTGTTTCATATGCATCAAAGACAACTGACACCTCATGAGTTGAATTATGCCACGCATGATTTCGAGTTAGCAGCCGTAGTGCATGCTTTGAAAACATGGAGGCATTTCCTCATTTGAAACCATTGTGAGGTGTACACGGATCATAAGAGTTTGAAGTACATTTTCACACAGAAGGAGTTGAATCTCAGACAAAGGAGATGGTTGGAGCTCATCAAGGATTATGATATGAAATTGCATTATCATCCTGGAAAGTCTAATGTAGTAGCTGACGCATTAAGCCGTAAGAGCCACGTCAATACATTAATGACGGGAGAAATACCAAGGGAGTTAGCAGAAAATCTTCGTGAACTATGTTTGGAAATAGTTCTGAGAGGCTATGTAGCCGCATTGGAGATTCAGTCAACTTTGATGGATAGAATCAGAGAAGCTCAAAGGACTGACAAAGAGATTGCCACTATAAAGGAGAAACTTAGTAAAGGAAAAGCTAAAGGATTTCGTGAGGATGAGCACGACACCCTATGGTTTGAAGACCGTGTTTACGTGCCCAATGACCCAGAGATCAGGAAGTTGATTTTGCAAGAGGCACACGACTCATCGTATTCAATTCACCCAGGAAATACCAAGATGTACTTGGATTTGAAGGATATTTTCTGGTGGACTGGAATGAAGAAGGATATTGCGGAGTATGTAGCAGTTTGTGATGTATGTCAGAGAGTAAAGGCAGAGCATCAGAAGCCAGCAGGATTGTTACAACCATTGCCGATACCCGAATGGAAGTGGGATAAGCTAGGCATGGATTTTATCACGGGATTGCCCAGGACTCATTCAGGCTATGACTCGATTTGGGTTGTAGTCGATCGATTGACGAAAGTAGCTCATTTCATCCCAGTAAAGACCACCTACACCAGTGCTAAGTTGGCAAAGATATACATGACCAGGATCGTATGTTTGCATGGAGTTCCAAGGAGTATCGTATCAGATAGAGGAACCCAATTTACCTCAAAGTTCTGGAAGCAGTTGCACGAAACTTTGGGAACCAGGCTAGAGTTCAGTACAGCTTTTCAACCACAGACAGATGGACAGACAGAGAGAGTAAATCAGATTTTGGAGGATATGCTGAGAGCTTGTGCTAAGATTATGGATCTAGTTGGGACGATAATTTGCCATATGCAGAGTTCTCTTACAACAATAGTTACCAAACCAGTTTAAAGATGGCCCCTTTTCAAGCTTTGTACGGAAGGAGGTGCAGGACACCGTTGTCATGGGACGAAGTTGGACACTGCCAGTTGTTTGGACCTGACCTGATTAAAGAGTCTGAACATAAGGTGAAGTTGATTCGTGATAGGCTCAAGGTAGCCCAGTCCAGACAGAAAAGTTATGCAGATTCTAGACGCAAGGAGACAGTTTACAAAGTCAGAGATAGAGCTTATCTTCGAGTATCTCCACTTCAAGGAACAAAGCGTTTTGGAGTTAAAGGGAAGTTAGCGCCACGATTTGTAGGACCATATCGAGTTTTGGAGCGTATGGGAGAAGTGGCCTACAAGTTGGAATTGCCCGAAGGATTGCCAGGAGTTCATGATGTGTTCCACGTTTCTCAGTTAAAGAAATGTCACGCGGAGATGGCTGACATACCTTTGAGAGACACAGTGCCATTGGAAACTATTCAGTTGGATAACGATTTGACGTACGAGGAGAAACCAATTAAGATTCTTGAGTTTGCCAACCGAGTTACTCGCAGCAAGGTTATCAAGTTTTGCAAAGTTCAGTGGAGCCACCACACGGAGGATGAAGCCACCTGGGAACGAGAGGAAGATTTGCTCAAGGACCACCCTCACCTATTTTCTAACCAACCCGAATCTCGAGGGCGAGATTCATCTTAAGGGGGGTAGGTTTGTAACATCCCAAATTTCCAATTTGGAATGTTATACATTAGATCATCTATGCATATCATATTTTATTTTGCATTTGGTTGATCCTAGAAATTCTATGCAACTCAATGACCCACAGAGAGAGTTGGGGATTTCGTTATTATCATATTTGAGTTTTCTCAAATTTTGAGAATAGGATCGTTTGATTTTATTTATTTTATCATCAGTTATTTCTATTACAAAAATATGAGAGGGAATAAAATGACTTTCCCAAAATAAAGAAATATTGAGGATTTAATAATAAAATCAAATAAGATTTTATTTCGGAGTTTTTCGGAGTTTTATTTGAATTTAGGAAAAATGTGTGTTTTTCAAAATTGCATTTAGGTCCCAAATAAATGTTCACCTTGTGCGGCTTGATTTTAGAACCCCTTGAAAATTTATTTCGGAATTTTTGGAGTCCATTTAGTATTTGTTTTATTTCTTCTGCGCGTAATATTAAAAAAAAGAACGAACCGACCTATGGGCCGTGTCCGACTAGGACTCCGGCCCGAGGTGGCCTTTATAAGCCGGCCCAGCCCTGGGGGGCAAACCCTAGACCCGAGCCGCCCGAGCCGCCCCGTCGCCGCCGCCCCCAGCCGCCGCCGTGCCTCGCCGCCGCCGTG
>NC_057806.1:304448528-304466356 GCF_018294505.1 Triticum aestivum | reverse complement strand
GCCGCGCCGCCGCCCCACGCTCGCCGAGGTTTGCCGCCGCCTCAAAATCCACGCCGTTTTTTATATTTTTTTTCGAAAAACCGTTCGCTTTTTCCGTCGGTTTTCTTTAGATTCGATTTTTTTAAAATAGATCAGTTTTTCCGGTTCATTTAAATAGCGAGCGTTCATCCGTCCGTTCATTCTAGCGAACGTTCGTCATTTTTCTTTTTATCAGATTACATCCGCAATTTTTCTGATTGCGATTCCTGATCCGATTTTCGTTTTAGTATAACTTTTCTGATTGCGATTCCTGATCTGATTTCCGGTTATGGACATCTTGAGTATCTAGTACCTGGATTATCATGTGAATCTCAACATGTTACCCTAAATTAATTTTGTTGGGTTTGTTTAATGATGATGCTTAATTGGGATTGAGAATGCTGTCAACCATTTTCAATGTTTAACAACTACCATGATAGTTAAATAAATTCTATTCCTTTGAAGTAGGGAAAAATTGGCTTTATGCAAAACTGTAACCATAGAGCTTTCCACCAGCCAAATATGCATATAGTATAGCTGTTTCATTCCATTACTCTCTATGTCTTACATTGCCAGCATATTCCATGTGCTGACCCGTTTCGGGCTGCAACGTTAATGTTGCAGACTTTTCAAACGACGATTAAGGAGTTTTTAGGTTGTGGTTCTATACTCAGTGATGCCGTTGGAGTTGATGGACTCACTTATCTTCTTCCAAGCCTTCCGTTGTTATCGTTATTAGATGGCCTTAAGCCATATTTATTGTAATAAGTTCTCTTTTGAGACACTCGTTGTAATAAGTGTGTGATTGCTACTTTGCTATAAATCCTCCGAGTACTGTGTGGTGCCAGCATTACCGATCCAGGGATGACACCGGAGCACAGAGATCAGACTGTTTGAGGTCTGGTCGCTACATGTTTGTTCATATTCACATAGAAATTATGTTGTCATAGATCCTTTAGCATGTGGTGCTTCCCCCTATCTTTGCTAGCCAAAAATTCTGCACTAAGTAGAGATACTACTTGTGCATCCAAAAACCCTTAAACCCAAATCTTATTTTCAAGAGTCCATCATACCTACCTAGGGATTGAGCAAGATCCCTCAAGTAAGTTGTCATCCATGCAATAAGGAAATAAAAATTGCTTCTAAAAGTGTAAGATCATTTAGTGTAAGAGAAAATTTAGTGTTGTACGAACTTGTGATGGTGAAGAATAAAAGCGACAAACTGCATAATACAGGTTGCCATCAAACGGGGAAATACAACATGACGTTCTTTTGCACTAAGGGGTTGAGCATACTAAGAAATAAGCGCATGGAAACCTCTGCTTCCCTCTATGAAGGGCCTATCTTTTACTTTTATGTGTTTACTTTTATGCAAGAGTCAAAGTTTTTCTCTCTATTCCTTTTTAATTTTTCTCCTTTGGCATGCATCATGTGGTGAGGAAAGATCTAGGCACATAAGTCCAGTTGAATATGGGTAGCATGAGTTATTATTGTTGACATCACCCTTGAGGTGAATACGTTGGGAGGCGAAACTATAAGCCCCTATCTTTCTATGTGTCCGGTTGAAACGTTTTGCTCATGTGTATGTGGTGAGTTTTAGCAATCATAGAAGACTATATGATGGTTGATTATGTGGACTTGCCTAAAGGCTCCGATACGTGACCCTTCCTGAAAAGATGATGAATTGTGTAGTTGAAAAGTTGACTGAGAACATAGTTTGTTTGTTTCTAATAGAGTTTATGCTTTATACTTCGATGGTGTGATGAATTGTTACTTATTCATGAGAAGTCTACGTTAAAAGTTCTATGATAAGAGTCTTATGTTCAAATTTGTTTCTGTTATAATAATCTACATGATGTTTCTATGTCCGTATTTTGTTTTTATCGACACCTCTCTCTCTAGCATGTGGACATGTTTTTCGATTTCGATTTTCGCTTGAGGACAAGCGAGGTCTAAGCTTGGGGGAGTTGATACGTCCATTTTGCATCATGTTTTCCTACTATTATTTATGATGTTTTATGCATAATAATGCTTTTTGGAGTAATTATAATGCATTTTCTCTCATAATATGCAAGGTACACACAAAGAGGGAGAATTCCGGCAGCTGGAAATCTGGACCTAGAAAAGCTACGTCAGGCTACCTATTCTGCACAACTCCAAACAAGCTAAAACTTTAAGGAGATTTTTTATGAAATATATGAGGAATATTGGAGCCAATAAGTACTAGAGGGGGCCCACCTGGTGGGCACAACCAAACTGGGTGTGCTAGGGAGCCCAGGCGCGCCCTAGTGGGTTGTGCTCCCCTTGGCCCACCTCTGGTGCCCACCTCCGGTACCCAAACAGGTGGGCACAACCAAGTGCAGCAAGAGCCCTCCCCTTGACCTAGAAAAAAGAAGGAGAGGACTTTCGGGATGGAGCGCCGCCGTCTCGAGGCGGAACTTGGGCAAGAGCACTTTTGCCCTCCGGCGGAGCGATTCCGTCGAGGGAACTTCCCTCTCGGAGGGGTAAATCATCATCATCATCACAAACAACTCTCCCATCTCGGGGAGGGCAATCTCCATCAACATCTTCAATAGCACCATCTCATCTCAAACCCTAGTTCATCTATTGTGTTCAATCTTTGTACCAGAACTATGGATTTGTGCTTGTGGGTGACTAGTAGTGTTGATTACATCTTATAGTTGATTACTATATGGTTTATTTGGTGGAAGATTATATGTTCATATCCAATACGCTATTTAATACCCCTCTGATCTTGAGCATGATTATCATTTGTGAGTAGTTACTTTTGTTCTTGAGGTCACGGGAGAAATCATGTTGCAAGTAATCATGCGAACTTGATGTGTGTTCGAAATTTTGATAGTATGTATGTTGTGATTTCCTTAGTGGTGTCATGTGAACGTCGACTACATGACACTTCACCATATTTGGGCCTAAGGGAATGCATTGTGGAGTAGTTATTAGATGATGGGTTGCGAGAGTGACACAAGCTTAAACCCTAGTTTATGTGCTATTCTGTAAGGGACCGATTGGATCCAAAAGTTTAATGCTATGGTTAGAATTTATTATTAATACTTTTCTTGTAGTTGCGGATGCTTGCGAGAGGTTTAATCATAAGTAGGAGGTTTGTTCAAGTAAGAACATCACCTAAGCACCGGTCCTCCCACATATCAAATTATCAAAGTAGCGAACACGAATCGAACCAAACATGATGAAATTGACTAGATGAAATTCCCGTGTACCCTCAAGAACGCTTTGCTTACTATAAGAGACCATTTTGGCCTATCCTTTGCCTCAAAAGGATTGGGCTATCTTGCTGCACTTTTTTTACTATTATAGTTACTTGCTCGTTAAAAATAATCTTGCTATCAAAGTACTCTATTACTTATAATTTCAGCACTTGCAGACATTACCTTGCTAAAAACCACTTGTCATGTCCTTCTGCTCCTCGTTGGGTTTGACACTCTTACTTATCGAAAAGAGCTACAATTGATCAGTGGGTCATAACTCCATCCTCTACAAGCCCCATCATGAACAACCGTCTTCTTTCCTTCGAGTTGGTCCTCGACACAAGCCTTACTGTAAGAGTCCACTAGGCCACACACAGCCCCCACTCTTCATGCTCCCTTGTGTAGAGGAGAGCCCAAATCTCCACAACCGATGTTGTTTTGCCCCCGTGATGTCTACTACACAACTTTATTCTTATAGACTCGTGTTTGGCCTCCAAGCGCAGAGTTTTGTTGGACAGTAGCAATTTTCCCTCAAGTGGATGACCTAAGGTTTATAAATCCGTGGGAGGTGTAGGATGAAGATGGTATCTCTCAAACAACCCTGCAACCAAATAATAAAAAGTCTCTTGTGTCCCCAACACACCAAGTACAATGGTAATTTGTATAGGTCCACTAGTTCGGCGAAGAGGTGTAATAAAAGTGTAGTCATCATAGTAGATATTGGTTTTTGTAATAGTAATAATAAAAACAGCAAGGTAGCAAGTAACAAAACTGAGCACAAACGGTATTGCAATGCTTAAAAATGAGGCCTAGGGTCCGTACTTTCGCTAGTGCAATATCTCAAGAATGCTAATATAATTGGATCATATAACCATCTCTCAACACACGATGAAGAATCACTCCAAAGTTCCTATCTA
Source organism: Triticum aestivum (assembly GCF_018294505.1). Classification (NCBI taxonomy): domain Eukaryota; kingdom Viridiplantae; phylum Streptophyta; class Magnoliopsida; order Poales; family Poaceae; genus Triticum; species Triticum aestivum. The sequence goes on along the minus strand of NC_057806.1, from coordinate 304,462,191 downwards.
GCGAAGAACATAAGAAGAAATTGTTTGTAGCTATTTTTCCGATCGATCTATCCAAGAGTTCGTACTAAAATAACACCAAGTTATTCTTTCTAATCGATCTATCAAGAGTTCGTACTAAAATTACACTAAGTTATTCTCTCCGATCGATCTATCAAGAGTTCATATTAAAATAACACCAAAGCAAATTCGGATTCATAATACTCAAACCAACACAAAGAACCTCAAAGAGTGCCCCAAGATTTCTACCAGAGAAACAAAAGACGAGAACGTGCATCAACCACTATGCATAGATTACCCCAATGTCACCTCGGGAATCCGCGAGTTGAGGGCCAAAACACATATCAAGCGAATCAATATGATACCCCATTGTCACCACGGGTATTCATAGCAAGACATACATCAAGTGCTCTCAAATCCATAAAAGTATTCAATCCGATAAAACTAAATATCAAAGGGAAAACTCAATTCACAACAAGACAGAGAGGGGAAGACACCATATGATTTGACTATATTAACAAAGCCCGCGATAAGATCGTGACATGTCAAGAACACGAGAGATTAAACACATAGCTACTGGTACAAACCCTCAGCCCCGAGGGTGGACTACTCCCTCCTCATCATGGTGGCTGCCGGGATGATGAAGGTGGCCACCGATGATGATTTCCCCCTCCAGCGGAGTGCCGAAACGGGTATAAATTGGTTATTTGTGGCTACAGAGGCTTGCAGCGGCAGAACTTCTGATCTAGGGTTATTTTAGATGGTTTCTCTATTTATATGATTTTTTTGCGTCGGTTTCATGCGAAGATGGGCCTTGAGGTGAGCACAACCCACCGGGACATGCCTAGGACCCCTGGCGTGCCCCAGTGTCTTGTACCCTACTCCTTAACCTTCTGGTCCTTCCACGAAGCTCCGGGGGTCTATTTGTTCCAAAAAATCATCAAAAAGTTTCGTTCCGTTTGGAGAACTTTTATTTCTGCACAAAAAACAACACCACGGTAGTTCTGCTGAAAACAACGCCAGTCTTAGTTAGTTCCATGCAAATCATTTCAAAACCATAAGAAATTATTGTAAACATGGCATGAATACTTCATAAATTATAGATATGTTGGAGACGTATCACTTCGCCACTTGCCATCACTACAAAAAAAGACACAACCGTGACATTTTGGGCCGAACGAAAAAAATTCTGTCATACTTATGACACTTCTATGACGATAATTGTGACAGAACCCGGTATCATCATAGATGTGGTGGGGTCCTACTTCTATGACAAAACATCATGACAGAAAATGGGCTTTTCGTCCTGGGCGGACCGGAGACGCAGCTGCACGACATTCTTTGGGCCATCCATAACGGAAAAACCCGTGGTAGAAGCGAGGGCGCGGAAAATATCGAGGAGTTCCCAGTTACGGTGGGTGGTCGGGGGCCGAACAATGCGTGTTTCTCTCGTACACGTACGCGTGTGGGTGCGAGGCATTGGGCTCTAACTGAACCCGACCGATTGCACTGCAGGCTACGCGTTACACTGAACCTGAGCGATTGATCGATCCCTTGCTATTAACTGAACCCGAGCGATTGCACTGCAGGCTACGCGTTACACTGAACCTGAGCGATTGATCGATCCCTTGCTATTAACTGAACCCGAGTGATTCCTTCGCTATTGCTGCTAACTGAAGCTGATCGATGCTGCCTTTGGATGAACAGTGAGCGGTGTTGGGGGTTTTGGATGAACAGTTCCCGGTGGGGGTTGGATGAACAGGAACCCGTGGTAGCAGAGGCCATTGCTGCTGGATGAACAGTACCCCGATCGATTGAGCCGGTGGATGAACAGGACCCCGTGGAGGGTTGGTTGAACAGTAGCCGGTGGAGGGCTGGTTGAACAGTAGCCGGTGGAGGGCTGGATGAACAGTACCCCGTGGAGGGGTGGTTGAACAGGACCCCGTGGAGAGGGCTGGTTGAACAGTAGCCGGTGGAGGAGCGCGTGGTGGAGGCGGGATGAACAGGAGCCCGTGGATGAACAGTCGCAGGTGGAGGCTGGAGGAGGTCAACGGTGGATGAACAGTAGCCCGTGGAGGCTGGAGGAGGTCGACGGTGGAGATGAACGGTATCCCATGGAGTCCCTTTTTGCGGTATGCCACACCCCTCCCAATGAACAGGACCCCTATTTCGACGGTAGTGCTCCAACACAAGTCTGTTTCCTCCGTTTTGCTGTACGCCACAACCCTCCCGATCAACGGGACCCCATTTCGACCGTCGGAGGTCCGTTTCCTCCATTTTGCGGTACGCCAGAACCCTCCCAATAACAGGATCTCGTTTCCACCGTGGCTGGTCAAACATAAGGCCATTTCCTCTGTTCTGCGGTACGCCAGGCCTCGTTTCCATCGGCTGTTCCGTCCAAGCCGGTTGGCTCCTGATGAACAGCACGCGTTCTGTTGCCTCCCGATGAACACGATGCATTCCGTTGCCTCCCCATGAACACGATGACGACGCAATTTCTCCGTATCGACCCAGCCACAACCATGTACACGAGCCCTGGCCGTACGTATGCGCGAGTAGGCGTTCGAGACCCCGCCTGTATGTACATACGTGGCCGTATTTACTTTCTTGCACCCTGGCCACTGTACGTACGTGTACATGCTATGTGCGCGCCTCTACTACGACACGTGCTCGCCTCTACTACGACATGTGCGCGCCTCTACAATGACACTTGCCCTTCCTTGCACGGCCATGGTTCATCGCTGCAGCCTACAGACAGACTGATCGACCAGTATGTATGTACACGTTCACGACCAGAATGACAACACTACGTATGCTTCGACCATGTGGGTCCCGACTGTCAGCCACTTCCTTGCGTGCGAAGATGTAGCTGGTGGGTCCCGGCAGTCAGGGGGCGAATCATTTTTTTGTCCGTAATATGGACGCACCTCCTTGCATGCGAAGATGTAGCTGGTGGGTCCTAGCAGTCAGGGGAGAAAACATTATTTTCCAGGGTAAAAAGGATGCGGTTGGATGCATGCATCCATGGGCGTGGTGCGTCCTCACTGTCAGCCTCTCACATACAGTCTTCTTCCGATGACTCTCGGTTGTTGACCATGTTGACCATACCGTGCCGAGCGCACCAACACGGGTGGATGACGGCGAGGGCCCAGACTGGAATGACCCAGAGATGGGGAAGACACGACAGTGGAGTCGCGGATGGAGAGGAGTGGGAAACTTGACTGGTTCGGTTGCGTGGCAGCACTGCCGCGGTGCCGCCCACGGGAGGCAGGAGCAAGAACAGAGGTTGATGGAGCACGGCTGTTGGATTAACATCCAACGGTCCAGCTGCTAGAATCATTTGTTGATTAAGTTGACAAAGCCCTGCGTACACGTCCGCTTAGTAGGCCCACAAGTTAGCCACCAAATCTGTCGGGGTCCCAGCTGTCAACGAGAGGAATAATTTTTTCGCATAACAAGGAGGCACTTCATTCCGTGTGAAGATACAGCCGGTGGGTCCCAGCTGTCAGGGGGAGGAAACTTTTTTTTAGCTTAATAAGGAGGAAATTTCCTTGCGTGCGACCATGGACCTCGTGGGTTCCAGCCGTCAGGCTCTCCACGTACAGTCCTCTTTCGATGACTCTCGTTTGTTGACCACGCCACACTGAGCGCAGCGAGGCGGTGAACGACGGCGAGGCCCCGGACGGGAACGACTCGAAGATGGGAAGACGCGATAGTGGAGTCGCGGATTGAGATGAGGAGAAGGGTTATAACTAGTTCTGGTGTGGCGTGGGGCTGCAGTCGATGGAGAATAACATGAGGGGTGGAGGGATAGCCTGGCCGGCAGTGGGGTAGTGCTTCGCAGCGATGCGTGCTAAGCAGAGCCACTAGCTACCGGAGGCTGAACCAGGCAGTCCCGGCGATGCTGGAGGAAGAAGACAAGATATTGAAGGTGCTTGTCGGCCGTTGGATATAAATCCAATGGTTGTGGATGTCATAATCATCTGTTGACCAAGTTGACAACGCCCTGCGTAGGCTTCGACCTATTGGCCCATATGTCAGCCTGCAAAAATGTGGCATATATTTAACCCATGTTTTGTCCATTTGCTGGGCTGGGTGAACAAATAATTTCGCGTCAATGCGGCCCCATTTATATTTTCTAAAAAATCCCAGTCCATTTGCACTTTCTTGAAATACACGAATTAGCTGGGCTCGTTATATATATAATGTTATGTTAGAAGGAGCAATTAATATCAAAAAATAAACCAGAGCGACACATTATATATATAATTAACAAATTAGCGAGTTATTGCTCAAAATAAAAATGAGCACGTTATTATTACATTGGTCCTTAAAATCTTCACAAGCTTTTGTACGCAATCACCAGGATTTTCCTTGCGTGTGAGTCAAAAACAAACAGGATTTTCCTTCCCAACTTTTGTTAACATTTACTTTTATAAGTTAATAACACGCGGGATGTTTTTATAATGTATATATAAGTCTCTATAAAATATACGATAATAGTAATAATATAAGTATATATAATGTGGTTAGAAGGGAAAACATAAATTGGAGACAACATTATTATTCTTATATATAGATAAATAGAACAGAGATCTGTGTTTTATTAATAAAAATACATTGGGCTGCTGATCTTTAAGAGGCCGGTATGGACCTCAAAAAATAAGTTGAAACCACTATCTCCGTATGTCATGGGCTTTGCATGTTAAAAAAACAAAACCTAGGCCTAGCTGATACTTGTTCGCCCTCTGGAAAAAATGATACCAGCTAGATCCCCGAGCAAACTGGATTAAAGAGGGGGCCGGCGGCGCGACTGAAGAAGCACATCAGGAGTGACCTTTTTCTCTAGTGGATGGCGCTCGATGGCGTTTTTTTTTACTTGCCTATGCACCATACAGCTTGTATTTTTAGCCTCCCAGTCCGTGGTTGACCAGCAACCCATTTGCTGGACGGGCCAACCTACAGAAACCAGCACTCGATTTTTCATCAAGCCCCCAAAACAACGCAGTACTATGTTTGTTTTGAGGCCGAAAACATTACGGCAGGGGTTGAGCAGGGGAGGGAGGAAGACAGAGCAAAAAGATTAAAAAGAGCTGATGCGCCATTGCTACCCTAACAAAGCAGGTGCAATTCTTCTTAGGAAGAAGGTGTGTCGTTGACACCCACACATCACAAATCCCATAGTAGGCATACTAACAAGTTCACACACAAGTACAACAGAAAAGGTAAACATTCGTATCAAACTCAGGTTCATAGGACACATTCATATTCATAGCCAACACTCACAACCAACAACTCAAAAGATTCATATATACACAAGTCAGCATGTCTATGCATCCAAATGATTGATAGATCACACGACAATACTCATAGATAATTCACAAAAGATTTAGATATACACATGTTCAGTATGTTTATGCATCCAAATGATTGAGATCACATCCAATATCATCCATGGACGAGCTTTAATTACCTAGGGTACAGACTGGTAAATTGTGTTCAGTCGGAGGTACTTCTTGCTAAAATTAATGCTTATATGAGTAAACTTTCGAGTACATAAGAGGCAGCACAGACAATCTGAACTTTGCTTGTAGGTTTATCCTAAAATAGTGGCCTCGTGCTGAGGGAGGTTTGAGCAACTTGGCTACTACTTTCATCCAACTAGTTTACTGGCTCATCTTGGTCCTATAGCTCGCCAAAATTCTACATTGCAGACAAGAAAGGAGGCGGTTGAGAAAATGAACCACCCAAATTTTTTGTGCAGTTCAACTGAAATGGAGCATCCCTGGCGTGCAGACTGATTAAGTGCCAGATGAATATACGCATCAACCAACTTGTGTGGAATCTTTAGACTCCATGCCATACAGTTCGCTACCATATGGGCCGATAACCAAAAGGCACAAGTTGGGACCAAAGACTGGACTGCGTTTTTCTGGGCTATGCGCCAAGCAATATTTTTGGCGTTCACTCTCCTAATACTTGGAGTTTGACAACTGGTTGATGCTGGTTGATACTCGAATGAATATAGGCACTTCTTCTTGCCAACATCGATGCTTGTCTAAGTGAACTTTGGAGTACATACCAGTAGCATAAGTACCTGTCCATCTGATCTTTTTGTGTAGTTCTACTGAAATCACCGAATGTAATGATTTGCCTATGAGTTGAGGCTCCAAGTTACTCCTTTATGAAATTGGAAAACAGTAGCACAATACCAAAATTACATTTACATATGACAAGCACAATAATCAGGATAAAGACCAGTACCAACCTGTGTGAGGTAGCATATCAATTACTATTTCCTTTGACTGGAAGCCAAGATAAGCCAAGCGACTGACAGCAAAGGAAGAATGCAAGCCCAGATTAGTGACTGATAGGAAAGGAAGGAAGCTGTGGAGGCAATGAAGCACCCAAAGTTTTTGTGCAGTTCCACCAAAATCGAGCATCCCTGTTGGCACATATATTGAGAGAGTGAGAATACTGTAATAGTGGGACTAGTTGATGAAATATACACTAACAAATATAAGCACCCTCATTATCTTAATGGGTAAAGTTAGCAACATAGTAGTCTTGCTTAAAGAGAGGTATTTTTTTATTTAATCAGTGTCAATTAGCTCAACACTCACTGGTGCGCGTTGATCCTAAACAAACGGTTTAAAACCCCTTTCTGCGACGGCATTTGGAACCGTCACCAAGTGAGTGTGTGCGATAGGGTGTCCTTCCCACACGACCACTACAACAGGAACCCCCCTATAGCAACGCTTTTTTCCGTATCTAAAAGTTCATATATGCGTTGTTAGTGTCATACCAACGGTTTTGGATGCGTTGCCTTATCCAGTGTTGCTAGCGCATATTACAATGGTTATACCACCGTTGGTAAAAGGGACCGTTGCAAAAATGCAACACATAAAACAGACTTATGAAACACTTTTATATGTTGGTGCTTAATGTACAGGAATCAAAATCCCATTGCTTGGCAACAAAGAGTTCGCAATGCTTCAAATCTTGGTACATATATAATGTGAATAATATTATTTTTTATACATATTGTAGCAACTAAATTAATTCTACACGTAATGGTGATAGTTATATATGCTAAGTGAACAAAAAACAAGAGAATATACTCACGGGAGGAAGAAAATCATATATTATATAAAATTGTTGGATTACAACAGTGGATATTACAGGAGGAACATCATCCAAATGTGATGCATAATCTAAATATTTTCTTGACAACAAATCGAAAACCAAAATCATCCCTCAACATCGCTACAACTTAACTAAAACTTAACAAAGGAACATCATTCCTACAACTTAACTAAAATTGAAAGCATCCAGCATCATCAGTATATTTGCCACTCACCTATATAATCATCCATTTATATTTTGAACCTACAAACAAAAAAATGAATTGTTAATACACAATGCATTAATAAAAAATAAAAAAATCGAATAACTTTCTATGGTAATGTAAGTGTAATTAGAGAACGTGAAATACATTTTGAACATATCACAACGGGTCATGTTATGTCATGGATTCAGATGAAAAAAAAGATGGGCACTATGGGACGATAAAACTGGAAACTCAAACTAAAATATTCCAATGAATATTTAGAAGGGACCATGTATCTATGTTTCTGCAGAAAGAGGCGTTCTGGCTCCTATATATGGGGTGAACACTTAAAAGGAGGACATTTATTTTGTTTTGGTGATATACAGAAAATCCATTGAAATGTTCTATAGACAACACAAAAGAGATGACTGGTTTTTCCGTTTGGTCTATCATTTTTACACTATAAAATGCGAGGCAGACAACCTGGATTTCTAGTTCATTTATGTTGAAGAGTTTCCAGAGAAACCCATTGTAAGATTTAACAAATTCATATGTACGCATATCAAATATATGGTATACATAATCATCTAGAAGATATATTTTTCGTGCATGATACATACATGTAGCTTAATTGTTTCCCTTTTAAATAGTACATCAAGTCATGGATTAATTAATAGATTTATTTCGCTCGTACTCATTTGAGATGGTTTTGCTCTCTTTCATATAGGGTCAAAACAAGAACATAGATTTAGAGCTTAAAAAACATAAATCATATACTAGACATACCAATATCACAAAATGCGTGGCTGTGTATATATGTATTGTAAGCATCATTAATCCTCTTTTAGCTTAGCCCCACTGCAACTAATCATATGATCCATGCTCAGCTCCTCATCCATGCATCATGCGAAAAGGTGTAAAGTAGTAATAATAAATTGTCCTAGAAATCATACCTCTAGTCCAGTACGTGCGTGTATAAAATAGAACAGTATGAAGCCAATACCTACACACCTGGAGGCACGGGATGCAGCCATAGCGCGGATGAGAAGTTCATTCAGCCATTTTACGTCCTCGGTGGGGGCTCTCCACTTGATTATCCTCTTCATCGCCTGGGCTTTCGTCAGGTGATCTGTAATGACATGCTCAGCAAGCTTCCTTTTTTTGTTACTGACCTTTTCCTATTATGTGAAGAGGAAGAATTGCGGCAAACAGGTTACACACTTTCAACATGAATCAGAAGCATACAGGATGAGCCTTTCCTTTAGTATATTTTCCATTATATGAGAATGGAAATACATGTATGCAAGGTCATATTTTGTGCTTAACGAAATAAATGGAGACTCAACTTATCTACTCACAATGCGTGCCTAGTAACTGCACGTGTATGTATAACATATATATGAACTACAATAAACATGCAGTTTAGTATCATGGATTCAGTCAGCGAATTACAAAAACCAGATCTTAATTTCATAAGAGCTCTTCCTAAGCAAGTTCTAGCACCATAAATGTTCTTAATTATTTAGTACATCAATTTAACAAAAGAACGGCATTAAAACAAACCAAGTAGACAAAAATATATGAGGAAAGAGGTTAACTTAGAATCATTTTTTGACCTCGCGTGTAGTTTCAAATAAATACTGTTACGGTGCCACTGCCACCTTGACCTCCTGATGCATATACCTTCAAGTCTGCAACAACACTATCAAAGATATTCCATCTGAAAAGAGTACTTTGTGCTTTTAAGATGTGGATCACTGGGTGAGGATAAAATTGAAAGAACATATCAAGTAAACAAACACGTACCTTTTGCATGTAAGGAACATAGTGAAGTAGATTGAACAAATCGTGTAATGCTCCAAAACGACTTATCCACTTTCCAACAATATTAGAAGTGGTGCTTGAGTTCGCTGTGCAGAGGTACGACCATGCCTTCGCTGTATTGAATCACCTAATCGCTTGTATAGCACCTACAAATTTAGCCATCCAAGTAATATGTATCTTCAGATGTCTGAAACTAAAGAAAGCACATTACCAATATTCCCCAAAACAAAACTCTAGGCTGTACGTCCCAGATTTCAGTAGCACAACACAACATAAAAATCCTCAAAAGCAAAAAACCTACTCTCTTCTTGCTCCTTCCATACCTGCGACCAGCCTGCAATAGTTCCTCTTCTCGGCAACTTCACCAACAATAGGGGCTGTCCAATCAGATACAAACTGTTTTTGATGTACCGCCTTCTCCACTGCATTGGATTTCAGTTTTGGTTGGGCATGGAATGCGAGATTGGAAGGATGTCGTGGTGCAGTAGATATTAAAAGGTTGCAGAGCAGGGATCGCGGAGAGGATTCCTATTTTTAAAAAAGGAGAGGCTTCCTGGATCGTTTTACACGGAGGACACGTGAATAATGGAGAACAATTAGGAGGAGCACCGGAGGAGGACGAATGGGGCTACAGATGTCGATGATGCATTGGTACGCGAGGGGCTGCGGATGTGGAACGAGGGATTCGGTTGCCTGTGCTTGTTCATGGCCGTACCTTGGATTCACCATTGGTCGCAGGGGAGCGGCGACTAGGGGCAGCGCGCCGGGATGCAGGGTTGCAGGGGTGGTGATGAGGGGCGGCGCGCTAGGACGGAGGGTCGCAGGGCAGCGGTGAGGAGCGGTGCCGGGACAGAGGATCATAGGGGAGTGGTGAGGGGCGGCGTGCAGGGATGCAGGTAGGTCGCAAGCCGGCGGCGGCAGGCGTGGGAGGGCTGGAGAGGAGAAGGGGAGGCTGAGGAAAGGGAAGTACCTAGGTTAGTCGTGAAAGCCAACTTGGGCTGGGTTAGTGCATTCGGCTTTACATGGAGTTGTGGTCAGTGGCAATGGGTCACGAGCTGCACTACAACGCATATGCTACAATGCCTATATGCGTATCTCTTTTGAACTTTGCAACGTATAGTCAAAATGTGGTACAATATGTGTTGCATTATAGGGGGTATCCTTGTAGTGGACCCAAAAATCGTCGGGGATAGGCCCTCCTAGGACCTAGGCTGGGGCCGTGTGCGATCGGGCGTGGCATCAAAACCCATTCATTTCCGTGGGTATGTACATCCCCCCACGGTGAATCGCATAAATCATTTCCGTAGGTATGTACATCCCATACAGTGAATCCCGAAATCATTTCCGTAGGTATGTACATCCCACATGGTGAATCCCAGAAAAACATTTTCGTTCGTATGTATATCACACACAGTCAATCCAAGGAATACGTTTCCATTCTTATGTACATCCCACACAGTCAATCCAGGAAAAATGTTTCCGTTCGGATGTATATCCCACACGGTTTTATGTATACGCTCATGTGTGAAAGAAGTAACTATCACACACGCTCTGCCTTAGTTAACTATTTGCTTTCATTAACTACATCACACACGATTTTATGTAGAAAACTGTGTGGCATTGGGCTATCCATCGCAAGCGCTTTTACTGCTAGAACCATTTGCAAAGGTCCATGACCGTCTGTTCTATTTTTATTTTTGCCTGTAATTTATTATTCTAATTGGAAATTTTGAAATACGAAACGTGCAATTCCAATTCTCAGCACAATGGTTCAACAACGAATCCATAAATAAAATTGCCAGTACAATATGTTTAGTAATTACAGGATTAGGTAGCAATTAACTATGATGAACCGCAGTATTTAAAGGCGGTAAAGGTGAAGAGACAAGTGTAAATCATTTTGACTGCCGACGGTGTTGAATAAGCGGAATGCCCATAATGTGCCTTCCTACATGCCATAGGAATGAACCACTTTTGTCCAACCCCTTATGACGATCTCCCGCCCATCCTTCACCGCCTTCAGGAAGACTTCTAGAGCATTATCATGGTAGCATGAATTATATACTTTAACCTTAGTTGCCTCTACTGTAGTCATGTAGTTTGCAAGGTAATCATCAGTAAATAGCTTCGGAAACCACTCAAAAGAGAAAAGTAGCAGATACTGAGGTCTAATAGAGTAACTTGTTGTGGGCAGGGAGAAAAGGCAACACATTACTTACCATCCTAAAGTTCACTGTTGTCTTCGACAAAGTGTAAATAAAGAGCTTAATTCCAATCACCCGTTTCTTTCGCCTAACAATCTTTCTTAGTTTCCTCACTTGACGCTTGTTCATGAATATCTCATTGCCCCATACGCAAAAGGGATCGATGCGTGGATCAGTACCCCTCATATATGTACCTACAAGCAAGCAATAAATGTTAGAAGCTAAACTGAGATTGCATAAATGATGTAAAATACAACTACCTATGTTCCTAAGTACAAGTATTTTTTTGATATTTCAATATGAACTACATATGGATGTATATAGAATTATAGATATAGTTTAGATTAGAATCTAGATTCACTCATTTTTCTCCTTATGTAGTCTATATTGGAATCTCTAAAAATACTTATATTTAGGAATAGATGGTGTATAAGACATGGGATGCAGCTAACCTCGACGGCAAACAACGGCATCGCCCATTGTAGCCCTATGTAAGTACATGGAAAGCCAATGTTAACTATAACAGGGTTAACATCCACCAAAAATAGCAAATGGTAATAAAACGGCAGCATCTGTAGTGATATCTTCATTTCGAAAGAGTAGCACAGTAGCAAAGGGACAGATTAAAAATGGATACAACTATTAATTGCAACAGGCTTGACAACATCCTAATTCATGTTTTGTAAATTTGTAGCCATTGAAATACAATTCTTTAAAAATGGATAAAACTATTAATTGCAACAGGCTTAATGGCCATTGAAACCGGTACTGATAAAAATGCAATTGGCAGCGTTAAACATCACAGGGCAGGTGCTGCTAAAGCAGATAATGGCCCAGTTGTCTATAAAAAGTAGGGAAAATAGCTCAAACGTGTTAGGCATGTTTACTACAACATGCTTAATACATCGACAGTACAAAACATAGCCATTAATTGCAACTAGTATTGGTAAGATTGAACTGGTGGGTACATACTTGGTAAGTCATGAGCGGTAGTTGCTGGGGCACTTCATCTTGGCTAGAGCCCGCCCAAAGTCAGCGGCGGGGGAGGCGAGCTGTTCCTCCGGGTCGAAGCATGGATCAGTGCCACTGACATGTGTACCTGCAGGCAACCAGTAAATGGTAGAAGTTAAATTGCAATTGCACAAATGATGTGAAATACTGTAAGACATGAGATGCAGCTAACCTTGACGGCAAACAACAGCATCGGCCGTTATGACCCTGCGTAAGTACATGGACAAGCATGTTAAGTACAACACGGTTAGCATCCTCCAAAAATAGAAAATGGGGCAGCATCTCTAGTATATCTTCATTGCGGAGAGTAGCATGGTAGCAAATGGACAGATTAAAAGATGGATACAACTGTTAATTGCAATAGGCTTAACAACATCCTAAGTCATGTTTTGTAAGTATGTAGCCATTGAAATGCAACTGTTAAAAATGGATTCAATTGTTAATTGCAATAGGCTTAATAGACATTGAAACCGGTACTGATAAAAATGCAATTGGCATAGTTAAACATCACAAGGCAGGTGCTGCCAGAGCAGAGAATGGCCCAGATGTCTATAAAAAGGTAGGGATAGTAGCAAAAACGTGTCAGGCATGTTTACTAGAACATGCTTAATACATCGACCGTACAGAACATAGCCATTAATTGCAACTGGTATTGGTAAGATTGAACTGGTGAGTTCATACTTGGTAAGTCCTGAGAGGTAGTTGCTGGGGCACTTCATCTTGGCTAGAGCTCGCCCAAAGTCAGCGACGATGGAGGCGAGCTGTTCCTCCGGGTCGAAGCATGGATCAGTGCCACTGACATGTGTACCTACAGGGAACCAGTAAATGGGTAGAAGTTAAACTGCAATTGAACAAATTATGTGAAATACTGTAAGACATGGGATGTAGCTCACCTCAACGGCAAACAAAAGCATCGGCCGTTATGACCCTGCGTAAGTACATGGGCAGGCATGTTAAGTGCAACAGGGTTAGCATCCACTAAAAATAGGAAATGGGCAGTATCTCTAGTGATATCCTGAGTCATGTATTGTAAGTTTGTTGCTGGTATTGGTGAAATTGAGCTGGACACGGTAATATTGGAACATCACATAGTGTGTAGTACTGAAATAAACAAGGCACGAACATGCTTAATACATCAACCGTACAAATCATAGCCGTTGCAAGTGGTATTGGTAATATTTAGCTGGTCAGATCTTACATGTTAAGTCCTGGGGGGTAGTCGTCGGAGGACTTCATCTGGGCCAGAGCTTGCACCATGTCGGCGGTGGCGGCGGAGGCGAGGTGTTCCTCCGGGTCA